>NW_017566987.1:603829-604465 GCF_001661235.1 Pichia membranifaciens NRRL Y-2026
TTAGCGTTTATGGTTTGTCATCTGTTGCACCACATGGTGGCACACTGAGCCAAGTGATCCCTCGTCGTGTCTCCTCTGTTATTGACCCATCGGTATCTCCTAGCGATCTTGAATCTTCTTCTGCTGATTCCGTCGCCTCTACTGAAGTGGAAGATTCCTTCGCTGGATGTGCTCCCCCGTCTGAAACTCAAGTCTTATCGTATAAGGAGTCTCTTGCTCACCTGACTGACAATATGAATCCTGCTGCA
Source organism: Pichia membranifaciens NRRL Y-2026 (assembly GCF_001661235.1). NCBI lineage: Eukaryota > Fungi > Ascomycota > Pichiomycetes > Pichiales > Pichiaceae > Pichia > Pichia membranifaciens. Next base: position 604,078 of record NW_017566987.1, read on the forward strand.
CATGAAGCTCAGAAGCTCCCAGACATTTCCACCAATACTTTTGATTATCAGGAATCTGATCGTGCAATTGCTCTTGTTGATCCTCCTTCTGAGAATCCCGCAAGTGTTCCTTCTGACGAGGACCATATCGTTGCTTCCTCTGAACCTTATTTTCCGTCCGCCTCTCTTCCGGATTGTGTTCCTGATGCGGTACCTTCCGTGGTTCCAGTGCTTAATCTCCTCCCACGCGTCTCTTCCCAACTATCACTATCATCTGTTGCAAGTGATACCGAGCTTTTAGGCCTTCTTCAAGATGATTCTCCTCCTGATGCTTCGGCCAATCAAGCGATTACAGTATTTTTCGCTTGCTCTTGATCTTACTTCCGGCCCAGCCTTAGTCCGTACTATT
>NW_017566987.1:604565-604639 GCF_001661235.1 Pichia membranifaciens NRRL Y-2026
GGGATCAGTCATCAGTTGACGGTCCCGTACAATTCGTCTCAAAATGGTGTTGCCGAACGGAAACATCGCACGTT
>NW_017566987.1:607433-615411 GCF_001661235.1 Pichia membranifaciens NRRL Y-2026
GGTTGCTGATATGTTGACTAAAGTTTAGCCAAGATTAAATTCAATAAGTTTGTTGGTCTAGCTGGAATGTCGAACATATCTACAAGTGTTTAGATTATGGTGGGGTGTTGAGATAAGATGCCGAAGTCAATATCAANAAATTAGAGAAAGAGGCTTATTAAAGACAAGGCATTAGAAAAGAGCCTTGTAATGACAAGGCATCAAGTAATCTAAAACTGGAAAGATTAGCCGACGTCATGAGTGTATAAATAGGAGAGGTTTTGTCTCCTATCTGTGTTTAGAATCATTAGTTATTAAGAGTTGTATAAGTTGTTTTTAACTAAGTAACAAACATAAGAAAAAGTGTACATATACAATGGATATTCATAATAGAATAGCTAGACTTCAACACGAAGCCAATAAGGATCGAGAGATAAGAGATAAGAGTCTTATCATGATAAGGCATCTTAGTAATCTAAAACTGGAAAGTTAGCCGCCATGATAAATGAATAATGGCAAGTTTAACCGAAGGTATAAGTGTATAAATATAAGAGATTTATCTCTGTATTTATGACTGAGAGTAATAGTCTGTAGGTTAGTTATATTAGTTATATATAAATAGGCAACTGTTGAGATAAGATGCCGAAGTCAATATCAATAAATTAGAGAAAGAGGCTTATTAAAAACAAGGCATTAGAAAAGAGCCTTGTAATGACAAGGCATCAAGTAATCTAAAACTGGAAAGATTAGCCGACGTCATGAGTGTATAAATAGGAGAGGTTTTGTCTCCTATCTGTGTTTAGAATCATTAGTTATTAAGAGTTGTATAAGTTGTTTTTAACTAAGTAACAAACATAAGAAAACGTGTACATATACAATGGATATTCATAATAGAATAGCTAGATTACAACAGCAACAAGTATAATATAAAGTGAACAATATATAATGGATATTCATAACAGAATAGCTAGATTACAACAATGGGAATGATGAGGTGAGTCTAGGTGTTGTTGAGATAAGATGCCGAAGTCAATAAGTATCAATAAATAAAAGAAAGGGGCTTGTAAAAGACAAGGCATTGGAGAAGAGCCTTGTAATGACAAGGCATCCGACAAGAGCTTAGAATGACAAGGCATCAAGTAATTTAAAACTGGAAAGATTAGCCGACGTCATGAGTGTATAAACAGGAGAGGTTTTGCCTCCTATCTGTGTTTAGAATTATTAGTTATTAAGAGTTGTATAAGTTGTTTTTTAAATAAGCAACAAATTTAAGAAAAGGTGAACAATATACAATGAATATTCATAACAGAATAGCTAGACTTCAACACTAGGAGTGTTGAGATAAGATGCTGAAACCAATAAGGATCAAGAGATAAGGGATAAGAATCTTATCATGATAAGGCATCTTGGTAATCCAAAACTGGAAAGTTAGCCGCCGTGATATGAATAATGGAAAGTTTAACCGAAGGTATAAGTGTATGAATACAAGAGGTTTGTTCCTTGTATTTATGTTTGAGAGTATTAGTTTGTAGGTTATTTATATTAGTTATATCCAAATAAGCAACAAACATAATACTAAGATATGCTACAAACAATGAATATTCAATCTAGAATAAACAGACTTCAACAATAGTTAAGGAGATAGTAAGTTGTTGAAAGTAAAGCAAAACTAACTCTTGCTTCGGCGGCATTGACTTTATGAATTTTCCACCCAGCCCACTTCATGACAGCAAAGATTTTCTAGAATAAGTAGTCTTATTACACTAGTATGAATTGGCAGATATCAAGTGAAGCTGTAGTATCAAGGATATCTCTAGGAAATCACATAGATAGATGTATATATCAACATTTTTTAATACCTTTGACGGGAAATGACCATCATCAATGATAGCAACAAAAGTTTTGGCCACATAAAGATTAGGATAATGTTCGAAGTTAGTGAGAGAATAACAATAACCTTTTGAGATAAATGACAAATATTCTGAAATTTTCACCCAGTTTGCTACTGTAGAACGAATTCGTTTCAGTCTAGCATCATGTTGTTGACATAAATTTCTTCATATTAATTGTTGATCTACATAGATATCTCTGGCCACCAGAAATTATGTTATCTACAATAGGCATAAGTAGAAGTTTTTAGACAAAAATTAGGAAAACTAAACTGTTTTTGCTTATAACTTGTGATAAAAGTTACATAGAAAAAAGTGAAAAAAAAAATAGTGAATTGCAGGGAAGAACAAAGGTAGAGCATCAACAAATGTTAGGTTTCCCAATGTCGCGACATTACTATTAGAGTTTCCAGTTTTGATGGAAGTGTGAATTACAAATCGACCTCTGGTTCTAAGAGACTGATTCGAAATTCAGAATACGTTTCGAGCCAACTTCTATTGTTGACTCCTGTCAAGGGCTTCTTCAATTGATAAATCTAAAAATTGGCAAGACAAGACGACTCACAAGGTAGAGGAACTGCTGATATTATAGAAATTGGACTTGATCCTTTTGGGCAAACTTTGGTGAACTTTGTTAAGAAAGATTGCGAAACTCTGAACCAGATTTGACGTCATTCGGAAAGCCGAATCTGGTGGGACGAGCTAAATTTGATCATATTATTCGGGGATTTTCCTGCTGCTTCGCAAATGCCAGTCAGTCTTCATAACCTATCGGTTATAATTTTATGTGCAGTATTTGTAAACGCGCTTCAAAAGCACCTTACTCAGTGATACTTGGTAAGACAAACCTAATTAGTATCAATTTATTTTATCATAACCCATCATGATCATTCTGAGAGAGTAATTTAGCATCTAGTTGCTTCAGATAGCTGTAACAATGGCTATTCAGCCTCTTTACTGGCCCCTGTACTACTGGGTAAGGCAAAAATGCATTTCAGTTTTGATATACTATAGTTTACTTTAGTAGATCAATGACTGTCTTGATGGGATATTTTTAAGTTTTGTAGTAAATTTTCAATGATTGTCTACTTAATCTACAAAGTTAGCTGAAAAAGTCCCCGCTTTTTTCCTGTTTACTTGAAAGATATATCGTATAAACTTTCAAGTATAGTCCCCAACACATTCATTATAGTTTGGAACATTTATACAACTGATAAACATCTTATACTTTTGCATTGATTGTGTCGGTCAGTCCTTTACGGTTCAAACCACATTGCTACCTAATGGCTAAATAAAACTCTGTAGATTTCATCTCTTCTTTTTGATCTGTTACCTGACAAGTCCTAAAAGTCTCAACTGCCTATTTCTAATGGCTTTATACAGGGTCATTTGCAATACGTCAACACTTTAGTTTATCTGGTGGGTAATTGATAGGTCATAGTATCATTGTCGTTCACCATAACTATCAACCCATAGTTTTTAATTAGCATTCAGGCCTTATGGGGGAGTAGACTCAGACCATACGGACAGCCTTGGCTCGAGGGAAAGATCAACATCCCAAAACAAATTTTCTAAAACAGACCTTCTCATTTTACTTTCTTTTATTAATAAACCTGCTATCCACCAGATTCAGAAGCTTTTGTAAATTATAATTTACCGTCAAGCATTAAAATCAAAGCCACGCCAATCTTATTTAGCTCTTGCCTTTAAGAGTGTTTTTTTCCCTGTAATACTTTGTTTGAGCCTAATTTTGCAACGATTAGGCAATGGGGTAGCAATGTTCCACGCACTTTTCTGTCCCCCACCGTCATTTTCAGAGTTTTTATTTCTCAGAATACTATGTGTTGCGTATCTGAAACAATTCGCATAGTACACAAAAATATGATTTATCATTTGTACGAAGTTTTTGGATTATAGTTTATACAGTTGAACTGATAATAAGGTATCCCGTGAAATTCTCACAGTAAACGTATACTTTACCCAAACAAGCAAAAAATACAATTTTTTACTTTACTCAACCACGTTTTTTAGATTAAGTTGGCTACATTGTTACGATCTGAAGTTTCACTAGCTTCAAAGTTATTCTGAGAGCGGAAATGTGAAATTTACGTACAGTATCCAAAATTCATAAAGCACATTTATTCGAATTACATTCTCCATTCTTTTTATGGCAAGACAAATTTGTTTCCAAATTAAAGTTAGCTGGCAGAGAACCATTTTTTGCTACCAATTCCTTCAAGCTTATGATCTCGTTTACTATATAACTTCTTATCCGCTGCTAATTTCAACAATGGAATTTTTTTTTTTCAATAACCTTGTGAGATCAACCCACTTCCACTGCAAAACATTCTTACTTTCTGGGCTAGTGTTCGAAGTTCAGACTGCTTTCAATTACAACTGAATGAGTTGCTTCTTACAAAAATCATGTATCCTATCATGCAAATTGTATTCATAAATTAGTCAAAATAATTTAGCAATAATCACATATCTCATATATTGAGCAAATGCTATTATTAAAAGCTTGCCACAACAACGGGAGAAAATTTTCTTGTAGGGATGAAAGCAAGGTTCAGGGCCAAAACTGGCAGCGCAAGAGTTAGAATGTATTAATACAATGAGTAAAAGCTTGCACATAACGATATAAATAGAGCTATTTCAAAGCAACCTAATTGAATCTATTTGTAGCTCTAACTTTAATAAATTTGCTAACCGAAATACAGACACCTAAAAAAAAAGAGTTTTTGACTCTGAGATGATTTAAAAGGCCATGATCCGTAATAATGGTTTTGTTTAGCATCCAAGCTGGGCAACAATTCAGGTGCAAAGTCATTTTGAGTTGACTTTATCTGTACTGGTTTCAGTTTGTTGATAAAAAACTATATACAAACTTTAAAAGCTATTTGTTACCGGGCTGGAAGTAATTTACTTTTGAAAGTTTGAAAGTGTCACTTTGGGCAATCAGCTCTGTAGTAAAATTTACACAGCTAAACAACAAAATGCTTTGCGAATTCTGACACTGAGAAGGATTTGGCATACTGTAGCCGCTTTAATTCTTTAGAATTGCAACACAAGAGCTCGTGCCAGCTGTGAGAGGGAAAATCGGAAGTCAGACGTAAACAGTAAGAAGACTTAAAACTGATTACTGTGAGAAGATGCCTAAGCTGGTTGGAAAGTGGTTAAAAAAATATAGGTATAAAAATGAGAGAGAAAGATATGTGATTGCAAGAAAATTCCCAGTCATAAAAAATTTCAGTAATGTAAAGTTGAAATGATATGTATATTTTACCTTTCTTGTATTTAGTTTTGCGTTTATAAATTACATTACTTATATGAAGATGAATTAATTAACAATCATTATATGTGCCTTTACAAAATTGAAACTTCATCAATGGCTGACAGCTAGAATCATCAACTGTCCGAAGTGACATGATGACATGTGAGGGCAATTAGAACTGAATCATTAAATGAGGTCTTGATTGAGCAACTTGGGATAACTCTAGAAATTGTGACCACTCAAGTTGTCCTGTAAAATATTGTGTAGTTTACAATAATAATTGAGTTTAAGAGATCAAAAATGATTAATTACTTTTAGATCACGATCCTTTTGGTATGTTAGGCAAAGCTCTATCCTTTTTTTCACAAAGATATTCTTACATCGAATGGGTCATTTGTGTTTCTTTTCAGTAGTTAGAAGAACTCCCAACGCTAATGAAGGTTCACACCAGTTCGGTATGTACTACATGGAACGAGCTTTTGGTTTGTTTGCATCGTGTTTAATTTAACGCAGGAAAATGAAGCTGTATTATCAGAAATGTTTGCCACTGCTGCGGGAAATAACCCAAGCTGTTCATCTTTAGTTCCAAAACGCTAAGGCCCAGGATTGTAAAACTTTAAAAAACTAATGAAAGTTCAAAAGTTCTAGTAGATTAACAATAAATAATACCTCATTTGCTGAATTATTTCTATCGTTAAAAAATATAGCTGATTGATTCGCAAAATAATATCTTAGTTAGGAGTGGATATAGAATGTTTTTGAGGCTATTGTCGTGTTCGATTTGAAATCTATCCTAAGGATTATTATAATGGTTCTACATCGTTATTTACCTTTTCACGAAAAATAGACATCAGTAAAATCACCAAGAACAATATATTTGAAAGCGCCAAAGCATCTTGTTGACTATATTTTCAACTATCTCCTAGATAGCCCTTTTTCATCCGCAGGTCTCGAAACGGCCTGTTAACTTCTTCTTCATTTTTGAGCCGTTTTTCAGCCTGAGCAATTACTGCAAAATACACAGTATTTAGTCAACTTATTAGCCAAGAGGCAATTGGCCAAATTTGTCACTTTTATTAGGTAATAGTGTTGAAGTCAGTTTATTCTTGATGTAACATTCATTAGTAGTAATGTATCTTATATTATGCTTGTTGTTTATTTATATATAACTTACTTACAAACTAATACTTCTCAACATAATCACAGGGGACAAACCTCTTGTATGCTAATCTTTCCAATTTTAACTTACTTAGATGCCTTGCTCTATATCAAAGCCTTTTTTTTGGAAGCTTTTTTATTTTGCAGGTAAAATCTTCGGTATCTTCTCAAAAAATGCTTATAATGCCTATTTTATTTTTCGGCTATATGTTATTCATGACAAATTACAGCTAAGTACCAAAAGTATAAATTAAAAAAAAGTGTTTGGGCTGCTAACATTTTTGCATATTGAAGCGTTCCAAAGTTGGTATCTTGATCAGATTTATTATATCTCATTTTTTCTCTAACCTTCTCTTAGCTTATCTTCGTCACGCTGAAACTTTCAGAGGCTGAAAAATTTTGGGATATGACCAAAAACATAAATGTGAAACATAGTTGGGAGCAATCTGGTCAAAGCTTTGCCAATGAAATAACTTCGCGATTAGCAAAACTTTTTTAAGTCATGGATAGTCACGAGTGTTTATAACTTATGTTGAGACAAGATGCAGAAGCCAATAAGGATCAAAAGATAAAAACCTCATAATGACAAGGCATTTGAGCAATATAAAATAGGAAAGACTAGCCGAGGTGATGAGTGTATAAATACAAGAGGTTTGTCAATTGCATTTATGTTTGGTAGTATTAGTTTGTAAGTTAGTTATACAAGCTATATATAAAATAAGCAACAATCATAGAGTAATAGATATACTTCAACAATGGATATTCAATCTAGAATAAGCAGATTACAACAACTTAGCTATATCTTATTTTTGATTTTAATTAAACTTTTTGGATATCACTTCTTGGAATTCAGTAAGCCTTGTTGTCTTCTTAAGCTCAAAACGAGTTGGTTTAAAGAAGTTAGAGTGTAGCAGCCCTTCCTTTCATTATTGCTTCAAACCTTTAGAAGTTCAGAATGGAATTTGGCGAATCATTTGTTTTACACACTTCACAATGTTTTGCTGTTGAACTCACCAATAGAGGTCTATTGATAAGGAGACTATCTGCTGAGGTAAGATGTCGAAGCCAATAAGTATCAAAAAATCAGAGAAAGAGACTTCTAATGACAAGGCATCAAGTTATCTGACACTAGAAAGATTAGCCGAAGTCATGGGTGTATAAATTGGAGCGTTTTCTCTCCTTTCTCTGGTTAGAATTATTAGTTATTAGAATTTGTATAAGTTGTTTTAATCAAGCAACAAGTATAATAAAAAGTGAACAATATACAGAAAAGCTATGTTGAAGTCTAGCTATTCTATTATGAATATCCATTGTATATGTACACTTTTTCTTATGTTTGTTACTTAGTTAAAAACAACTTATACAACTCTTAATAACTAATGATTCTAAACACAGATAGGAGACAAAACCTCTCCTATTTATACACTCATGACGTCGGCTAATCTTTCCAGTTTTAGATTACTTGATGCCTTGTCATTACAAGGCTCTTTTCTAATGCCTTGTCTTTAATAAGCCTCTTTCTCTAATTTATTGATATTGACTTCGGCATCTTATCTCAACACCCCACCATAATCTAAACACTTGTAGATATGTTCGACATTCCAGCTAGACCAACAAACTTATTGAATTTAATCTTGGCTAAACTTTTAGTCAACATATCAGCAACCATATTTTCAGT
>NW_017566987.1:617821-619013 GCF_001661235.1 Pichia membranifaciens NRRL Y-2026
TCTTATGTTTGTTGCTTATTAATTTATAACTAATATAACTAGCCTACAAACTAATATTCTCAAACATAAATACAAGGGACAAACCTCTTGTATTTATACACTTACACCTTCGGTTAAACTTGCCATTATTCATTTATCATGGCGGCTAACTTTCCAGTTTTAGATTACTTAAGATGCCTTATCATGATAAGACTCTTATCTCTTATCACTCGATCATGATTGGCTTCGGCATCTTATCTCAACACCCCACCATAATCTAAACACTTGTAGATATGTTCGACATTCCAGCTAGACCAACAAACTTATTGAATTTAATCTTGGCTAAACTTTTAGTCAACATATCCGCAACCATATTTTCAGTGTTGATTGAAACTATTTCACAGTTTCCTTCTGAAATATGATGTCTAACAAAATGATGTTTAATATCAATGTGTTTGGTTCTCTGGTGATGGACCGGATGCGTTGATAACATCCTGCACCCTTCGTTGTCTTCAAAGATGCAGGGGACTTTGTTCATTTTAAGTCCAATGTGTTTCAACAGTTGTGTTAACCATAGTAATTCTTTAACTGCGTCACCCAGTGCCATATACTCTGCCTCAGTAGATGATAGCGCCACCGTCTGCTGTTTCGTGGATTTCCATGTTATTGCAGTATTTCCTAACATGTAAACATAACCGGTAATCGACTTTCTGTCCACCTTATCACCAGCCCAATCGGAGTCGCAGTAACCAACTAAATTGAAACTCGTGGTCTTCTTGAATACTAATCCTAAACCGAGAGTACCTTTTATGTACCGAAGAACATGTTTAGCAGCAGCATAATGATTTGCATACGGGGTTTTGATAAACCTTGACAGGGCCGAGGCCGCATATGACAAATCGGTCCTCACTGTATTCGCAGCAAACAATAATTTCCCCACCATGGTGCGATACAGGGAAGCATCTTCATCAGACAGCGGCTTACCCTCAGGGGCCAAGGACGAACCAGCAGCAAGGGGAGTCTGAACTGTATTACAGTCAGACATATTGAAATCACCCAAGAATCCTGCTAAGTACTGACCGAGATGCATGGAAACCACACCAGGACGTTGGGAAACTTGCATCCCTAAGAACCGAGAAACTGCACCAAGATCCTTCATTTTGAAATGAGAAGACAGAACGTCTTTGACAGAATCAATTGAAGAAGGAGAGTT
>NW_017566987.1:622287-622777 GCF_001661235.1 Pichia membranifaciens NRRL Y-2026
TGTTGTAATCTAGCTATTCTATTATGAATATCCATTGTATATGTTCACTTTTTCTTATGTTTGTTGCTTATTTATATTTAACTAATATAACTAGCCTACAAACTAATATTCTCAAACATAAATACAAGGGACAAACCTCTTGTATTTATACACTTACACCTTCGGTTAAACTTGCCATTATTCATTTATCATGGCGGCTAACTTTCCAGTTTTAGATTACTTAAGATGCCTTATCATGATAAGACTCTTATCTCTTATCACTCAATCCTTATTGGCCTCGGCATCTTATCTCAACCCTAAGATACCTTATCATGATAAGATTCTTATCTCTTATCCCTCGATCATGATTGGCTTTGGCATCTTATCTCAACACCCCACCATAATCTAAACACTTGTAGATATGTTCGACATTCCAGCTAGACCAACAAACTTATTGAATTTAATCTTGGCTAAACTTTTAGTCAACATATCAGCAACCATATTTTAATCG
>NW_017566987.1:622877-623420 GCF_001661235.1 Pichia membranifaciens NRRL Y-2026
GATGAGGAGTTCACAAGAGCTGCTGTAGTACCACTAGAACTGCTAGCAGCAATCGGGGCAGCAGCTGGACAATCCTTAGCAACGTGGCCTCGTTTCTGGCATCGGTAACACTTCTGCTTATTAACATAAGGTTTCTTGGAAGTAGCCGCAAATACTGAACCCTGCGTAGTAGGAACAAGATCCCGCAGAGTGTTCTCAACCGCTGACAACGTAATGTTCGGAGTTGACACATCTAAAACTCGAGCATTCGCTTGGTCGGACTTAAACATCCTTAAGTAAAACAAACCCATCACTTGGGTAATTTCCGAGGAGTGGTTAAAGTGAGCACATATATCTCTGAACAAGGACAGAGCACTTTCATCACCGGCAGACTTACTGACCGAAGCATCACAAGCTTTATTAACCATAGCATACAATTGGCGTGATGTAACCTGGGAGTAATCACGTCTAATCAACATAAGTAAATCAAGTCCGAACGCATTATCAGACTGATACTTTAACAACACTTTTGACGACACAGTATTCAACAGTACAACTTGAATT
>NW_017566987.1:623520-623828 GCF_001661235.1 Pichia membranifaciens NRRL Y-2026
AACCGGTAATCGACTTTCTGTCCACCTTATCACCAGCCCAATCGGAGTCGCAGTAACCAACTAAATTGAAACTCGTGGTCTTCTTGAATACTAATCCTAAACCGAGAGTACCTTTTATGTACCGAAGAACATGTTTAGCAGCAGCATAATGATTTGCATACGGGGTTTTGATAAACCTTGACAGGGCCGAGGCCGCATATGACAAATCGGTCCTCACTGTATTCGCAGCAAACAATAATTTCCCCACCATGGTGCGATACAGGGAAGCATCTTCATCAGACAGCGGCTTACCCTCAGGGGCCAAGGAC
>NW_017566987.1:626475-628204 GCF_001661235.1 Pichia membranifaciens NRRL Y-2026
TTTGCCCGTGGTGATGAAGCTTGCTTGGGAAAGATTTGAGTCATCTTTCCTGCAGCACACGATGCACACTCAACCATCTTGGGACCAGAAGGTACTCCCATCTGAGCCATAACTGCGGGCGAAGGGTGACCGAGGGCCGCATGACTAATACCACCAGGAACTGCTAGTGCATCACCAACTAGCGGAATGTAGTCAAACTCATACAAGTCTGGTCCACAAGCGGTTGCAATTTTACTAGCTGTATCATCAGATGATGAGAGATAGTGTACCGCTTCATGAGAAAATGTAAACGAACCAGATTTGGAGGCCTTTTTGATGGATATTAGATTTTGGGTGGCATCAGGGACAAAGGAGACATCGGACACAGTAAGAACTTTTGAGGTAACTGGGTGCACAAAGCGGATAGTCCCAGTACCTTTAACGACCAGAGGATTGGATGAGATCCCAGTAATGCAGCCAGACGCCGGAGTAAATTCAGCAAAATGAGACCGCTCATTTGAAATGTGGAGTGTAGCACCAGAATCCAAAATGTAGCTCCGACTTGGCATAACTGAGTCTTCTCTTGAGTTGAAGACTGCCCAAGAGATACCAGAGATAGATTTGGATGAGGAGTTGACAAGAGCTGCTGTATTACCACTAGAACTGCTAGCAGCAATCGGGGCAGCAGCTGGACAATCCTTAGCAACGTGGCCTCGTTTCTGGCATCGGTAACACTTCTGCTTATTAACATAAGGTTTCTTGGAAGTAGCTGCAAATACTGAACCCTGCGTTGTAGGAACGAGATCCCGCAGAGTGTTCTCAACCGCTGACAACGTAATGTTCGGAGTTGACACATCTAAAACTCGAGCATTCGCTTGGTCGGACTTAAACATCCTTAAGTAAAACAAACCCATCACTTGGGTAATTTCCGAGGAGTGGTTAAAGTGAGCACATATATCTCTGAACAAGGACAGAGCACTTTCATCACCGGCAGACTTACTGACCGAAGCATCACAAGCTTTATTAACCATAGCATACAATTGACGTGATGTAACCTGGGAGTAATCACGTCTAATCAACATAAGTAAATCAAGTCCGAACGCATTATCAGACTGATACTTTAACAACACTTTTGACGACACAGTATTCAACAGTACAACTTGAATTGCATTGTTCAATGCAACTTGGAGCTGCATAACTAGAGTGTCGTCTATCGGTTCAGCTGGAGGTAACATCATATCTCCAGTTGTAAAATAAACGTCAAGGCCAGCACCCTGAGTGGCAACAAGCATACCAGTGTAACTGTTCCATTTAGGATAGTTCATAGACGAAGAAAGCTTCAAGCTCTCATCTCTAGGGCAAGTGAGAGCGAATTGGCTCATAACCTGTTGTAATCTAGCTATTCTATTATGAATATCCATTGTATATGTTCACTTTTTCTTATGTTTGTTGCTTATTTATATTTAACTAATATAACTAGCCTACAAACTAATATTCTCAAACATAAATACAAGGGACAAACCTCTTGTATTTATACACTTACACCTTCGGTTAAACTTGCCATTATTCATTTATCATGGCGGCTAACTTTCCAGTTTTAGATTACTTAAGATGCCTTATCATGATAAGACTCTTATCTCTTATCACTCAATCCTTATTGGCCTCGGCATCTTATCTCAACCCTAAGATACCTTATCATGATAAGATTCTTATCTCTTATCCCTCGATCATGATTGGCTTTGGCATCTTA
>NW_017566988.1:0-271 GCF_001661235.1 Pichia membranifaciens NRRL Y-2026
ATCCGACTAGAGCATTCATTCAACACATGATTAACCATGTAATCACCCACAGCCACTACTTGGCGTGACCAGGTATCTAGCATCTGGCCACAATTGTCCACAATTGTCCACAATTGCCAACAACATAACCTTCCTCATCCATTAGAACTTAGCTCCATTCATTCAAACTATATTACCTGCAAATACAGGGACTGTCTGAACTTCCTCTTCTCAATTAAAACACACCCAACAGCTTGAACAAACCTTTCCTTTGATTGATATTACACAAAAA
>NW_017566988.1:3236-5242 GCF_001661235.1 Pichia membranifaciens NRRL Y-2026
CTTAGCTCCAGTCCAGCAAGAACACCGACCACATACCGTCAGAAAACAGGAAACGGAAAAATCGTCGAAAATTCCCCCTCCGGCAAGCTCGCCGGCCCGATTTTTTCCCCATACTAATCACGAAAGGGTCGTTTTCGAGCAGCGCTCTCACGAGAGGGGCCTCTTGATTTCGGCATTTTTCACGAGAGGGTGTTTCGCTAACAAACGTTTTTCACAAAAGACCCCTTTTGCCATACTGGAGCGAGAATTCCCATATTAGTAGTTCAGAATCCGCTTCACAATGCAGCAGTAGTGGACCAGGTACTTGGACACCTCCGGATTGACAAACAAGAAGCGACGTTTCAACGAGTTGTTTTTGTTGACGTCCGTTGAAAAGTAGCAGTACTCCTCGGTGTCTCCTTGGAACAGAAACATGCTCTGGGGAGCACATTGCGTCAGCCTCGGGTACTCCTGCAGCCTCATGGTCGAGCCGGAAGACAGAATGACCAACGCAACGATTGCAGAACACAACCTGTCGAACACCGCAAAAACCTTCTCCCTGTTGGTGTCGTCGATGAACGAGATGTTGGTGTCGGCCACCAAGGCGTTCATGTCCGACGCAGGGAAACACGAGTAGAAACTGGACTCATGCTTGTACTGGTACCTGCCTCTCAACTGGCCGTGGCACCTCTCGACACCCACCACCTGGATTTAGGCGTTGAGGTCGGAGACACCCTGGTTGTACTCGTCCTTGAGCTTCTTGTACAGGCTGGCGATGAGCTGCGGGGTGAAGATGAACCCGTTGACCATCACAGAACCGTTGGCAAGTCTCCGGGTCATGGTGTCGGTGTAGTTGTTGCGCTTCTTGAGAATGGTGGCGTACACCGCATTGAAGTTCTCCAGCGGCTGGTACCCTCTCTCTCCTTCGAAGGCCTTGAGAAACTCCCGTGGAACCCGTTTGCCGTTGGTGTGGATGAGCAGGTACTTGATGAACAGCTTGTACGAGTTGAATACCTTGACACAGTACTCGTAGTGTCTCAGCTCTCCCGCCTCGTCCAGCACAGACGCCTTGACAGGAAACGAAAAAGCAGCCTCGTCGTCCAGCATCAGGACCATGATTTCTCTCAGAAGCCTGACTTTCTCCTCCAACCGGGCATAGATGATATGGTCCTGTTCGTCGGCAGCATCGCCCACGTTGTCTCTCAAAACCTTGATCTTGTCGACAATCTCGTCGTTCACCTCGGCACAGTTCTGGTACTTGCCGACGTTCAGCAAGTAGAAATACGCAGTGCTCAGAAACTTCAGGTACCGGTCAAGGGTGCCCATGGTATGGTTGCCCATGGCAGTCTCAACCCGCATGGTGCCGGTGTTGGCAACGTCCAGGTTCATGAGGTGCTCCTTCGCCGCAAAGTGGAAGTACAGGTAGTACATGACCTGCTTGATTTCCACCGCATAGACCATCGAGTTTTCAGGGAAGTCCTGTTTCTTGAGCCAGGCTCTGAACCCGTTGAGCTTGTAGAAGGTGGTCAGACCGGTGGTGGACTCGTAGCCGGTGTTGATCCCGTCTGAGCTTCTGTAAGCAAAAGAACAAGGGGTGTCGTTTTCAGGAACCTTGGTGAACAAGTAGATGTGCTTGTTGCTAGGAAAGATGATGCAAACACAGTCGGCTTCGATGCCCGACATTGAGTTGTGGACGGCAAAGAACAGATCCTGGTTGGTCAAAAACCGCTCGTCCAGGTTGTACTTCTTCATCATTTCCTCATCCGGCTTTCTGAAGACCTTGGTCTTGGTGTTTTCCTGAACAATTCTCTTGGTATGAGGACACTCGTACCTGATAACGGTACCGGTAGGATAGGTCTCCCAGTCGTCGTACAGCTCCTTGATGTAGCTAATCAACGGGATCTTGTCCGCAATCTCCTTCTTGTAGGGAGTGACCACACACTTCTTCGTGTGGTCGACAATCAACCCTTCGATAATATCAAATCTCTTGCTTGCTAGAATGTTTTGTTCTTCAGACATCTTTGGTT
>NW_017566988.1:5342-5700 GCF_001661235.1 Pichia membranifaciens NRRL Y-2026
ACATCATTAACGGTGTCAAAGACACTCCCATGATAATCGCAATATTCACTTGTACTGTAGACTGTCCATTGTAGTGTGTGCTGCTTTAATGGACTACTATTCTTCTTAGCTCCAGTCCAGCAAGAACACCGACCACATACCGTCAGAAAACAGGAAACGGAAAAATCGTCGAAAATTCCCCCTCCGGCAAGCTCGCCGGCCCGATTTTTTCCCCATACTAATCACGAAAGGGTCGTTTTCGAGCAGCGCTCTCACGAGAGGGGCCTCTTGATTTCGGCATTTTTCACGAGAGGGTGTTTCGCTAACAAACGTTTTTCACAAAAGACCCCTTTTGCCATACTGGAGCGAGAATTCCCAT
>NW_017566988.1:5800-6412 GCF_001661235.1 Pichia membranifaciens NRRL Y-2026
CTGACACACATCACTTGAGTCTCAGGAATGTCATTGTCAATGGTGTGTTCTAATCATCAACAGATCAATTGCGTGGACGACTAAGAACTGCTTGGACAACTTCCCGGTCTACATTCCCCTGTCCAGCCTGTCACAACAACAGACAGCCACCTGGCTGCCACATTACTGTCACTGCTGTTTCTATTGTACGTCTCCCAATGCTCAAGGCAGTGTTGTCTTCTAGCTGTCTTCAAATGAGCCTCTTGATCCACACAGGACAACAACCTTGTGGCCACATCATTAACGGTGTCAAAGACACTCCCATGATAATCGCAATATTCACTTGTACTGTAGACTGTCCATTGTAGTGTGTGCTGCTTTAATGGACTACTATTCTTCTTAGCTCCAGTCCAGCAAGAACACCGACCACATACCGTCAGAAAACAGGAAACGGAAAAATCGTCGAAAATTCCCCCTCCGGCAAGCTCGCCGGCCCGATTTTTTCCCCATACTAATCACAAAAGGGTCGTTTTCGAGCAGCGCTCTCACGAGAGGGGCCTCTTGATTTCGGCATTTTTCACGAGAGGGTGTTTCGCTAACAAACGTTTTTCACAAAAGACCCCTTTTTGCCAT